>NC_080050.1:9829405-9879405 GCF_026212465.1 Amaranthus tricolor | reverse complement strand
TTATACCTAAAAATTAACTATATTTTTCTTATTAACTTTAAGTATAGTTTTAACCAAAATTTTCTAAGTAAACTATCATATTTTCATAATCAAACCTTAATCATACTTTCCCATTAATCTAAAACATTTCACTAGTATAAACTAAAACAAAAACTTGATGAACCAAAAACCTTTCTACATCAATCCATAATGTTCATCACTTACACAAGCTATCACTACTTCCTTACACAAGTTAACCTTCTTCTACACTCCAAACTCTTACACATCCACTTACACACTCCAACTCTTACACATTCACTTACACACTCTAAATCACTTACACAAGTTAACCTTCTTTTTCATACAATCTTATGAACTAAAAAGTTGCTCAAAATCCATTATAAATACCCTCCTTAGCCATGAGATCACTTGCACCCCCATCATCAAATCTTTCTATCATTCTTTCTTATATCTTACTAACTTTATACCCTTTTTATTTGTTGAAGAATCAAATGAAGATGGAGCTTGATCTTATCACTTCTTAAGCCAATAATCATCAACTTTTAAAAAGTCAAGATTATCTTTTGGAGCTTGAATATCATTTTTCTTTTAGGTAATTGAAGATCTACTTCTTTGAAGCTTGGAGCCTTGAAGACTTTCTCTTTTAGAGCTTATTTCTTTAAGTTTTTATTTTCCTATTATTATTCTCTTACTTGGTTTAGCACCACCTTTGGAGGAAAATGGTACACATTTTCTTAACTCTCTCGTTATGTGATATTTATTTATGGTTACTCGATAATATAAAAGCATGATCAACATGATTTTATTTTAGTCATTTAAACTTTACATGGTAATATTAAAGTCATATCCGGTTTAGTGATATTTTCGTCAAAACAGTATACTTTTGGGACACTCGAAAAAAAGTCATATATATGGAAATTTTTGATTAATATGATAATATAAATATATATGAATTTTACTAGTTAAATAAACTTATGTGTTTAAAATAATTCCATATCATCTTGGTGTTTTGATAAATTTTTAATCGGTTTATTGGTAAAATAGTCAAACAAATTTGTTAAAATGCTTAGTGTTGTTTTTCTCGAAAACTCATTTCATTTAGATTTTGGACCCTTAATAACTTGTCGGATTATGTTTTTTTTTATAGTTATGATAGATCCGTTTTACTATTTTACTGATTATTTGATAAAATACATTATTAATATTACTCTTGACTTTTATGATTATTTATGACATAATAATGACTTAATTTAGCCTCAGGAATCTTAGTATAGCTACGAAAATTTGTTATTTAATTAATATTAATTTATTAGATACTAGTAATTTGTTTCTATTAAAAGGGTAGAATTGTCAAAATTTTTACTAGTGCAAGTTTGACTTATAAGAATGTAAACTATTTCGGTTTAGAGTCTTGTTTGAAATTGCATGATATTGATTGTCTGACTCTGATAGTAAGGTAACGTCGAACCATGGAACGACATGTAAAATCCCAGCGTCCGTGTTAGCCGACACGTAAAATGCGGTGTCAGACAGGGGGTCCGAGAAAAACCCAACCTGTGAAGTCTCGAGCATAACAATATTGAGAGGAGTGACGACTCCCACCACAGTTAGGGTTTAGGACTACGGTCCTCACCTAACCAGACCCTTACATATATCAGTTGTCATTATTGTTGTGATCTTGTGATGTGCTATGAGGGTAAAGTTATGAGGATTAATTTAATTTGATTAAATAAGCATTAAGGTTACCAAGTATTTTGTAGCAGTAATGAACTTCTACAAGTATTGAGAATGTAACTTAGTGGCTTAGTAAAGGTCAATAATAAGTAATAACCTTCTATATTGTGCTTGATGATTATTGTGTAAGCATGATTTAACTATCGCATCATAAGCTTGTTGAGAAAATTGTACTCGGCTTTATCGCTGACCGATTTAATCGGCTGTCATCCGTATTATGGATGACAATATTTTGCAGGAAAATTTAGCTTAGGTTTCGATCCAGGCCGCAACTTTAATTATTCTATCGAGGACTAGCTGCATTGATTTTACTTGATAACTTTGATGACTATATTGTACTTATGTTTTTTTTTATCGTATTTAAGTAAACCTTATTTTATATTTTCTCAGTTGTAAGATATTTTTTTTAACTTATGTTTTGAACGGTTTTAGTTTAAATGGTTTTTAGCAGTTCGGCGTTTTACACTTCCGCATTATGTATCTTAAGTATAATTATTAATGTTAATTATGTATCGAGAGTGCCGCTCTTGCTACACAAAGAGTACCACTAACAAGAGAATCCTTTCCCTAATTTTCACCAGCATGAAAACTAGGCACACCTTCTAGGAAAGGTTTCCCATCTTTCACTCTTCATGTGCATAAGGGGAAGCAGATCTCCAGAGAAAGACAACAAAAGGATTAACTATACAATGTAATCTAGTTACTCGTAATCAAAAGATTCCTAATCCAAGGGCGTTGTATATTGACACCTTTGAGTGAAATATGCAAAACTCTACTCTTGACTGCAATTTTTACTTGACGAGTAACCCTATTTACCATAGGAACATTGAAATTCCAAATAGAATCATTCCGAGCCCTCCAAACCTCATACGTGAGACTGCATAGTGCAATAGTAGCAATCTTACGCTTAGTTGTACCACACTTCCACTTCCGAGATGCAAAATCAGCAAGGGAATCATTAACCATCCTAATACCCAACCACGTCAAAATATCTTGAAGACATTGACGGCTATAGATACAAGCAAAGAAGACATGAGTATTAGATTCTGTTGTCAAACCACATAATGGACAAACGTCGGTTGAGATAAGCCCTAATGCAAACAACTTATCCCTAGACTTCAATCTCTCATTCACAGCTAACCATAATATAAATCTAGCTTTTGGAATAGAAATTTTATTCCATACAAAAGGCGCTCAATCAACTGGTTGCCCAACCCCTAAAAGCCCATGATAAACTTTTTTAATAGAATAGGATCCATTATGCACCCATTGATCAAGCCTATCTTTAATCTTGCATATTCTTCTTGAAATATTATTATTATTATTATTATTATTATTATTATTATTATTATTATTATTATTATTATTATTATTATTATTATTAGTCGCATTGGTGTATTATTAATCTTATTAGTGTATTATTATTATTATTATTATTATTATTATTATTATTATTATTATTATTATTATTATTATTGTTGTTGTTGTTGTTACTATTATATTATTATTATTATTATTATTATTATTATTATTATTATTATTATTATTATTATTATTATTATTATTATTATTATTATTATTATTATTATTATTATTATTATTATTATTATTATTATTATTGTTACTATTATTATTATTATTATTATTATTATTATTATTATTATTATTATTATTATTATTATTATTATTATTATTTTCTCTAGATAATGCTCAAAACACCCAACTTTTAAAAATGATTCCAAAAAAAATACTCCATATATACTATCACCTAACTAATATTAGGGAGGCAACGACAAGCCAAGTGTTCCATAATGTCTGTTCATATGGAGTAATCACATAAATTTTTACCGACTGAATTTTAGTCGGAAAATGGTAGGAATTTTTCCGACTAAAATTCAGTCGGAAATTCCGACTAACGCTTATCAATCGGAAAGTTAGTCGGAACTTTCCGACTGTTTTCAATTAGTCGGAATTGCTCCATTTTTTTGTAATGGAGCACAGTTATAGAAAAGAACATTTTTCATGTGTTCTTGAATTGAATAGGATGATAAGATTTGATTTTCACTAAATTAAAAATTTGAAAAAGTCTTGAAATAGGTTAGAAACAACCTTACTCTCTTTTGATGAAAATACTTTAGTCTTACCTAAAATCATAATTTAAGGTCTAGTTTGAGTATTTGGTAAGTGAAAAAAGCTTCTCAAAATTTTTTTAAAATGTTTTTATTTAAAATATATTGAATTGAATCAATTTTTTAAAGAATTTTTTCTTATATTAAATTAAAAATCAAGGGAAAATAATTACTTATTTTCTAATAAATATAGAACTAGTTAAGTTGGATGAAGATTTTATTTTTTCAATTTTCTCTTAAATATACTATTTCCGTGGCAAGATCAAAACTTGCGATAAATTTCAAATTCAGGTGTCATAATTTATAACACAATCCCACAATAGCTATTTACCCATGACCTATAAGTCTTTATCTGCCACGACAAATTTTTACCCATGACATAATTGGTGGCACAAATTTTTTTGTCACGATAAATATTTACCTGTGACATAATTTTTGGTACAAGTTTTTGTTTGTCACAAAAACATTTCCCGTGGCATGATTTGTGGCGCAAGTGCTTGTTTGCCACGATATTAATTTACCCGTGACACAAGTGTTTATTAGCCACGGTATATATTTACCCGTGGTATAATTTGTGGCACAAGTGCATCTTTGTCACGGTATATATTTACCCATGGTAAAAATTTTGGGTATGATTGTGATATTGTCTTGAAACTTATTTTTCCCCTGGCAAGATAAAAACTTGCCACAGATTTTGAACTCCCGTGACATAATTAATGGCACAAGTGACGATTTATAGTAGTCCTTGTGTTTCTTCCTTTGAGAACCGGGTGCTCTTGATGACATAGTTGTGCTGAGAAAGGTTTATGAGGCTAGTCTTTGTTTCGTTGGTCTGTCTTAGCTCCTAAGGATTGAAAGAATGTTGAAGGGAATGGCTTCTAGGCTCGGCTATTGGCTACCTTGGTCCTTTTTGTTTTTGGATAGTGGATAGTTAGCTCTTTTGTTTAGTATTGTTGTTTTGTTTAAGTTTGTTTGGCCTCCCTTATTAGTAGGGTGTTTTAGTTGGTGTCTCCTTTTTTTGTGTTTTGGGATGCCTTTTTTCCTTTAATTAGCCTAGTTTGTAAAAAGGTTTTTTTGAGTTATATATTTCTTTTAATTGTCAAAAAAATTTCAAGACGTGAAATTTAAAATTATCAAGATACAATTTTTATATATAATAACATAACTAATGTTTTGAGTAATGTCTGAATTTCGAGGTAAATTCAACTCTAAATTTGACATAGTTAATCAAAGTCAACCATAATATTAACTCTTGGCAAAGATATACAACTGACAGTGTTATACTAATCAAAAATACAACTGTATCAACATCACTCTAATATCCTAAAATACAATAATACATTCGAAAATTCTTAAAGCCTAAAAAAATTACTAAAGTTAATTATAATTTTTATCCAAAATTATAATTTACTAAAACCTAAATTCTAACCCATTTTATCTCGCTTAGTTAATAGACCAATTGCAAAATTACCCACATATATAATAATTTTTTTTATTTCCTACACTAAACTAAGAACATCATCATCATCATACCCAGTGTATCATGCCCATAGAAAACTATGGCCAGGGTCTGAGTAGGGAAGGACGGCGGCAACTCATACCCATGAAGGAGAGCGCGACCAAAGAGTCCCCCAACTCAAAAAAGAATAAGATAAGTTTCTGCAACTGATGGGACCGAGTGCAGCTGAAGCTAAGAAGGTGTTCTCTTCAACTTATTTTTTTGACTTATTACTTATTCTTATTGGAATCAGATCAGATCAGATCAGATCAGACCAGATCAGATCAGATCAGACCAGATCAGATCAGACCAGATCAGATCAAAAAGTTTCAGACCAGACCAGACCAGACCAGATCAGACCAGGTCAGATCATACCAGACCAGATCAGACCAGATCAGATCAAACCATACCATTATTATTATTATTATTATTATTATTATTATTATTATTATTATTATTATTATTATTATTATATTATTATTATTATTATTATTATTATTATTATTATATTATTATTATTATTATTATTATTATTATTATTATTATTATTATTATTATTAATCATTATAACTATGTAGTATATAATATTAATAATAAGACATAATAATAATAATAATAATAATAATAATAATAATAATAATAATAATAATAATAAATAATAATAATAATAATAATAATAATAATAATAATAATAATAATAATACTAAAAATAAATAATAATAATCATTATAACTATTCAGATCAGATCATAAAGTTTCAGATCAGACCAAATCAGATCAGATCAAACCAGATCAGATCAGACTGAATCAGACCAGATCATACCAGATCAGATCAGATCAGATCATACCTTAGTAAATTCAGATCAGATCCAATCAAATCAGACGAAGAGAACATGTCCTAACTCCGCAAGTATATATCTTATCACACACAAGCGTGAACCTTAGACATAAGATAAATATAAATAGAATGCATATGGATAATGTAAAATAAAGTAAAAAAACAATTAAAAATGAAAAAGAAAACAATAATAATAATAGTAATAGCAACGAATAAAAACCAGATAACAAGAATACCGACAAGTAAGCAAAGGGAAAATCAGTAGCATAAAACATGGATAAGATGCCTCCACCTACCCTTATCCCTGATCAGGTCCTAAAAAATTTTAATTCATACAAGGCAACTTTTATTTCCGTAGCAAGGTAATGAATTCCAACTTTACAAACTATGTTCATAAAGCTACTGTTAGACTCACTAATTTATTTCTGTAGCCGTTCATTTTTTAAATTATTTTTTATTGTGTTCTTTGTGTTAATTAGAAATAAATTCTTTCCTAGTTAGTTACTATTCTAGAATTTTAAATAAAACCCAAATGTTGTCAACACACACTATAGGACTTTGCAAGAAGTGTTATTCTCGTCTAATTCAATTTTAATAATAACAACTCTCTAAACTTGTTCAAAAACAAATAAAATAATGAATAAATAATTAAAAAACGGGTAAACTAACAATATTAATTAGCTCCAATTACTAAATGTTATACTCCCTCCTATTCACCTTAAGAGTCTCATTTGACATTTTACGGATTTTAAGGAGAGTCCCTAAGGGTAGGAAAGAGAGTGGTATTATGGGTTTTTAATATAAGGGAGGAAAATTAGTATGGGTAATGAAGGGTATAATTGAAAATATGATAAAGTTACTAAGGGCATAAAAGTCAAAAACCCATACCAAAAATAGAAATGGGACAATTAAGATGACTTGACCATAAAAAAAATGGGACACATAAACTGAATAGGAGGGAGTATTTATTTACCACTAAACGACTAATCAAATAGTTTAAGGATACAACACTTATAGTAGATTCAAATTATTTATTACTTGGAGTTTATATATTACAATACACAATAATATTAAACTAACGTAATACTCGTATGTGTGATTTCAGCCCCTAGAATAATTATAGCTGGCATTTTTTTTCTTTTATATGCGTAAACATTTCACATAATTAAAAATAAAATTATATGTGAATTAAAAGAAGAGAAAATAAAGTAGTTAACTTATATAGATTCTAGTTAGAGAGAATATATAGAAAAGTAAATGATAGTCTAACAAAATAATAAACCTCCAATAGTCTTATATAAATATTTTCTTCAATCCAAGTATAAAACCTCAAAAAGTATTTTCTAATTTTTAGTCTTTGACTTGCCCTTCTTGATATAATATTAATAGATAAAAATTACATAAATTTCTATATAACGCAAATAACCATAGTAGTATTTGTGATTAAAAAAAATAAAAAAATAAAAAAATAAAAAAAAATTTAAGAACCAAGTTGCTGTGAGCATTTGCTAATACAACCCTTTCATTCCCTTATAATACCAAATGCTTGGAATAAGAACCCAAAATGTTTTTCTTTTTTTTTTAATAGTAAAATAATTATTCAAGATATTATTATGCATGCTTAATTAATTAAGACTATTAAGGGAGAATAAGAATTGAAATGTTTCTATAATTAAATTAACTACCATAATTTTAGTTATTATATCTAATTATTTATATGACCTTTCAATGTATGTACTAAATAGTAAATAGTACTACAGTTACTATTCATAAACTAATTGAGTAAATTAGTTGTTTAGTCTTCCAATAATAAATTTAGTTAGTAACTTAACTAAATTGAACTAATATCTTTTTTTTTACCCATTTTAAAAATAATATTTTTAGTTAAAAGTAATTTATTTTTATTAAGATTTAAGAGATACCATTTTATGGTAAATTAAATCATAAAACTTACCCAAAATTTTAGGGTGTTGCAACTACCCCTACTAACAAAAGGTTTCGTCCCGAAAACTTACATATGATAAGACCACCAAAAAGGTTATAACATCTATGAATCGATAACTGAGTTGAACAATTCTGGATACTTAAGTCTCGTAGACTATGTAGTCTCCCAAGTCGCTTATTCGTACTTTTGGCTCCTCCAATATACTTTTACCAATGGGATGACCTTCTTTCGAAGTTATCGGTTTTGATGATCAAGGATCTTTAACTGGTTGTTTGTTGAAAGTCAAGTGCGGATCAAGGTTAATTGTCTCAATTGATATTACATGAGATGGATCACTACGATAAATCCATAGCTGAGACACGTGGAAAACATCATCCAACTTACACACATTAGGTGGCAATGCTAGTCAATATGCACTTATTGTGGTTAATTGTATGCTCCTATACAGATGTTTAGTGGTGATTTAGGATCGTTTTTAGCTTATTTGCTCCAATTGGCATTTCATAAGAAAATGAGTTAGTCATAACAATTTTGAGTTATTCTTGTGAATTGTATGACTAATCGTGTCTGTAGGACTTCAAAGAAGAATCAAACCGTTGAAATACCAAGTCATGTAAATAAACTCAAGCAAGAGTACCAAACATCAAGGTTTGTATGCAACATGATGTCTAGCATGGAAAGCCGAGTCGGCTGAGGTGAGCTCTCAAGCCTCAACGAAGAATAAGAGGTGATTTTCCAGCAGCCAACGCCGACTCGGCGTGAGGAGAAAGTGTGTGACCACCGACTCGGCGGTGGATGCTGACCAAATGCCCATCTTTCCAGAACCTTAAGCCGGCTCCGCGGTCGTCTTACTTTAGAGGCAACCAACTCGGCGACGAGGAAACTAGCATCACGTGCAGCGGTTTTTGGAGGAGTTTTAGGTTGATTTTCTTTATTAGTATAAATAGGTTTAAAAACTAATTAGCTTTTCTTCTTACTTTTTATCTTCTTTTCCTCCTATTTTACTCTTTTCCATTAGTATTTCTCTTTAATTCATCTTTTAGTTTAATTTTTCATTAAGCCTTTAATTAATCAATCCTTGAAGAATTGTAAGTTTCCTTTAATCATTCAATTTTCTTGCTATTTATGTTCTTGTACTAGTTTTATTTTTAGCAAACCTTAATTGCTTTTAGTAATCATCCTTTAATAAGTAATTTTGTTCCTCATTATTTGTCTCTTAATTTATTACTTGTGTTTCTTAGTATTTAATTATTGCTTTTTTTTGCAAGTTTTAATATTTTCACATTTATCCATGATTAATACTCCATCTTATTCACCCATTGTGTTTCATTTGACTTTTTATCATTTTTTAGGTGGTCAAATAGGACTACATGTAAAAGAAAAAAGTATAGTGTTTTTAAATTTTGATAGGGGTAAAATGGAGTTAGTAGGTGTAAGGGTGTGAAAAAATTAAGTTTAGTAAGGATAAATTGGTAAAGTTAGCATACCCAAAATAGAAATGAGACATTTAACGTGACTTGACCAAATAAGGAAATGAGACACTTAAGATGAATAGAAGGGAGTATCATCTTAGGGTATTTATTGATTGTTGTCACCATGAATAGTAAGTAGATCCATTTTCTAGGGGTAGGGTTTAAACCTATAATTCAAGTATTATTTGATTATTAAATTTCTATAAAATTAGGATTAAAGTGGTTGGATTGCGCCAATCACCCTAAATTAAACATGCTTTGTTGGACTAGTCAATAGAACTAGCATGTGAGATTAGGATAACCTTTGCTTTAAGTTAAGTTTTAGTTAAATTCTTATTAATTCTTTCAACAAAACTAGCGTGTGAGAATCGAATAAATAGAGTCTAAATCTAATAGATAATCAATAGAGCAATATTTTGAGATTAACAAGATCATATTTAATCATATAATTAATCCGACATTTCATAGACACTAATAAGAGTTTGATCACACAAGAATTTAGGGGGTTCCGAACACCCTAGATCTTTTATCATATGGTTTCAATCCAATTTCTTACTGCATTTTTAGTTTTTTGAACAAAAATCAATCAAACCCTTTTTCTCCTTAAAGCAATATAATTAGTAGAAATTAGCGAGTTATTTGTCCTCGCTTCCTTGTGCTCGACTCACAGCTACACGTGCACGGTGCACTTGTGGTTAAATAAAATTTGCACACCAATAC
This sequence comes from Amaranthus tricolor, assembly GCF_026212465.1. Taxonomy (NCBI): domain Eukaryota; kingdom Viridiplantae; phylum Streptophyta; class Magnoliopsida; order Caryophyllales; family Amaranthaceae; genus Amaranthus; species Amaranthus tricolor. Next base: position 9,869,070 of record NC_080050.1, on the reverse strand, counting down.
TCTCAAGAATCTCATACGGGTCGACATATTTAGGACTAAGTTTGTCCAGAGCGCATTACCCCCTTTATAGGAGACACCTTCAGTATGACCTTGTCACCCACATCATAAGGAATAGGCTTCCTTCGGAGATCAGCATAGGACTTTTGTCTATCTTGAGTAGCTTTCAGCTTTTCCCCTATTACTTGTACCTTTTCTATTGTCTCATGTATCATCTCTAGCCCAAGCATTTGAGCATCACTAATATTACACCAACATCTAAGGCTTCGACATTTTCTCACATACAAAGCCTCATACAAAGCCATTTGAATATTGACATAATAAGTGTTATTGTAGGAGAATTCCACCAAACATGATTGTTGAAATTCCAGCACACAAGCATAAAGCATATCTTTTAGAGTCTATATTATCCTTTCCGTCTACTCATCGGTAGCCGCATGGAACGTTGTACTTAACTTTATATTTGTATAGAAAGCTTCTTGTAGAGCAACCCAAAAGTGTGACAAGCACCTGGGATCATGAACTAACACAATATCCTTAGAAATACTATGCAAACAAATAGTGTCATTAGCATAAGCCTCTGTCAATTATTCCATTGACCATGTGTTCTTCATTGGCATGAACCAAGCAACCTTAGTTAATCAATCCACAATGACTCATACCGCATTTAAACCACCTATTGTCACATCAAGTACCATAACAAAATCCATAGAGATCAAATCAAACTTTTATGTACAAATAGGCGAGGATCGAAGCAAACCATCAAGTCTTGAATGTTCAATTTTCACCTTTTGACAAACTAAGCATTGAGCCACAAATGCAGCAATTTCTTTCTTCATACCTAGATAGTTTATCACGACAAGGATGTACTAAATAAGGAATGTTATGTGCTTTCTCAAGGATTTTCTTCTTTAACTCTACATCATCGGCCATACACCAACGACCCATAAGTTCATACTCCCGTCTGAATTAAATCCGAAATTTCCAGCTCAACCCTGAGCTTTAGCTTGATGGATCTTCTTGAGTTTTGGATCTTCTTTCGTCTATTCCCTTAATTCGTTATAGAATTCAGGCTCTACACTTAGAACACTTAACTGTGTTTTTGACAAAACCATGATGAACCATTTCCAAGACAAACTTCTGGAGTTTTGTATACAATTTTTAGGGTAAGATTCTAACTGAGTTAAACGAATGTTTCTTCTTTCGACTTAAAGCATCAGCAACTGTGTTAGCTTTACTCTCATGGTAATCAAGGGTCAATGTTTATTTAACTACTTTTAATCGAATTAGATGAATATTGATAGAACTTTATAATTTTAATTTCCGGTCAAACAAGTAAAAGTAACAAAATAATAATGATTATTAATTAATTTGCATTTTAACTATTTTGGTTTAAATAAAAGGAATCTTGTCATCAATTAAAAATTGGCTAACAACTTAATTTGATATTGATTCGATCGATAGTAATTAGTAATAAGTAGCTGAATTTTGCTTTTAAAAAAAAAAAACTCGAACTCGATCTGTACCCAAAAAAACGAACCAATTAGTAATCGATGACAACCCGAGACCGATTGACACTCGACACGAAGTTCAACCGACACCGAACTGATGCTAACCCGATAGCTTGAATAACCGATCTCCAACCGAACCGTGACTAACCGACTCGACCTGAGTGTGACCCGTTGTAACACACAGCCGAAAAATAATCGATTCGAAATGTAACTGAATCGAATGACACCCGTCTGAAACCGACCCGATCACCCGAATGAACGCCTCTAACCGCAGCCAACTCGAGATTGTGTGTAAGATAATTTCTTTAATGATTCTTCAACTGTCTTGAAGCATAAGAAATAACTTTCCCTTGTTGCTTTAAAATACACCCCAACCCAATAGTAATACAATTGATATTTATAAACTTGAGTTAATAATTAGTTAATAAAATGAGAACTTTTACATAAATGGGCCAGGTCAAATGGACCGTTGTACCGACCCATTATAAAAATATTGTGACTCAACCTATCCCAATTTATTAAGACTGCCTCAATCCGATCCGACCCACCTTATTGAATACCTCTACTTACAATTTACAAGTAAAGCTAGTTCGTATAACTAATTGAGGAGTTGGCATTATTAGAAATCTACCTTAAATTATACTTTCTTTGTTCCTTTTCAAATGTCTCATTTGCTTTTTGAGTAATTTTTATCCATTACTCTTAATTTGTAATTTATTCTTAATTTATAAATTAAAACATAATCAAATGAGATCTTCTTTGATTCATCTCAACATAAGGTGTATTAATATCTGTTTTAATATTTTTAATTATACACAATTAAAAATACTAAAGATTAAATTAGTACATTAATAAACGTGTAAAAAATAAATAAGACATTTGAAAAAGGAACGGAGGAGAATAAACGAAAAGCTCGCTGACCCAATTTTCGCTAAACTGTTTTGGGCTTATTTGAGGCAAGCTTGCAAGCCTTTTGGACTAAACTCTCTGCTTTATGTTTATTTTTATGCCGTATAAACTTATTTACAAATTCTTAATGAAATGGTCTTACAGTAAGACAAATTCTATTAGTTTTATCTAATATATAATTATTGTTTTAAAGTGACTATTATAATCTTAAAGTAACTATTTATATTTTTAAAGTTATCATTTTTATAATCTTAGATTGATCACTTATATCGATAAATTGATTACTTATATTATTCTTAAAAGTTATCAATGTGAAAAACAAAACTAGTTATATGACTTGTCTCATGATGAGACGATGTCACACAAGACTTGCTGAAAGTTATTTTAAATTTTAAAAGATCCATCAGTCGGTCTCTTGAGTGACCGTGTCTTAGAGAGATGTCCCTCAGGTGAAACCTATTAAAGCTTAATTCTTACGCTTACACTACATTTTTGTTTATGGACGATCCAATTAAAAATGGTTTCTCTTTTTGTTTTGAGAATAACGAAAATAATTTTAAAGAATGCTTATTTTAATCAATAAAAAAACTTGGGAAATTTTTTTTAAAAAAAAATGGTCCGACTAGAGACTCGCATAAGAGCTAGGATGTTTTTTTTAGAAAAATAAATTTAATGAACGCTTATTTTGAGTAATTTGAGTAATAAAGTTTAAAAGTTTTGCGAATTACAGCTTAAAGTTTGTTTTTTTGCGAATAACTATCATCAAGTATTAAAGTCTACAGCATTCAGGTCAAGTGATCGTTGACCAACCCAAATGATCTTTAAACAATCTAAATGACCGTTGACCATTGACTGACCGCCTAGCTCCCCTCGAAATAAAGGGCTGAAATATTAAATAGTGCTTTTTAAGCTCGGTTCTGAGCAACTTTTTGTAAGTGATTTTTTTGTAAACCCATTTTATATTTAAAGTAATATAATGTTATATATTTTGTGTTGAATTATTTTTCTTAAAGTAGAATATTTTTTATCTTTTAATATAATAAAGAAAGCCATTTCAAAAAAACTTCGCAAAAATAAATAGAATCTGTAAAATCTTTACTCTGTCCCTAATTCACACCTGAACATTACTACAGAATCTTTTAACAAAGGTTTCAATTATAAAATCGAAACTCGAAACAGAGACAACATTGTGTGTTTCTTCCTTGTTGGTGTTGTTGGATCAATGCCCTATTTTTGTGTATATAGGGCCGATTCCCCCACTTTGGGCCATGAGAAATAATTTTAGGTTTATTGCCGATTCCCCCCTCCACTCTTTCTATCTCAACAATTTTTATCTCAGCATAAGGGCAGAGGAGAACTGTGAATCAAAATGAAAAAATGACACTGAAGCTTAGTTAGATAGATTCTCTTGTCAAATATGTTTTAGGAACGTTGTTTAATAAAACATACTAATCATATACATACTCAAGCTATTATGTAATTTTAAATTGAAATGATTGATAAATTAAATTAAGTTAACAACTATTAAAGTATTTGATACTCACGAGTTAATAAAAATGAAATCTTTAGAGTAAGTGTGATATTATTATATTTAAAAATTATAAAGTGAAAATAATAGTTTTGAAAATGTGTTTAAAAAAGATTGATATTATTAAGGAAATGATCATCCAATAAAAACAATTTAAATTAAATATTTCACAGAATAGTAGACAAAACCAAAAACAATACTCTCTGGTTTCATTAATGTTGTTTACATTTGACTTTTTTTTACAAATTTTTTTAAGTATAACTCGAGCCTCAACATCTACATTTACATTTTAAAAAATAAATTAATTTGAGATTGAATTAGTATGTTACATTTGAATCAACATTCACTTTAAGATAAACTTGTTATTCTGAATTAGATTTTGGATGTAAACTTGTTACAAATTGAGTTCTTTATCTGGGAATTGATTTTGGAGTGCAATAGTGTTGCAAATCAAAGTAATCAATGTCCACAGATTTTTCAAAATTGAGAGAAAATTTTATTATGGCTTGTTTTATCCAAAGACATCAGCAACATCATACAAGGACAGCTTTCGTGTGGATTATATCAAGCCATCACTCAATCTTATTTGCAATGTTAGTTCAATGTTGGCGCACCACCCTCATTCAACAAGCAATTTTTATTCCACCTTTCAAAGATCATCCATAATCAAATTCAAATATGAATTTTAATTCTTAGCTCCTAGTTTGTTTTTATTTTGTGTTTATTAGAGTCGGTCCTTTTATGTTTTCAGTATTTAATTTTAAGTTAAAAAAATATACAAAAATATGTCATGTATTTTAAAAGTTATAAGCAAGTATGGAAGTACAAGTCAAGAAGAAAACAACGACGGAAATCAAGTCAAAGCATGACATCAAGAAAGTTATTTTCAGCAAGTTACGAGCCATTTCAGGCGTGTGCAAGGAATGCTCAAAGTTATCACCTTTTAAGTCCTTTTAGTCCATATTAACTAGGTAGTTATTTATGTATGCATTAAAAGAAAATCAGAAATTTAGGTAGTTATCTTTAGATAGTTATTTTTCGGTTTTATGCAAGTATTTAGCAGTATTTTCGGTTTTGTAAGTAGTTAATTACAAGACGGAAGTTACGTGAGAAGTTACTTGCAGAATGGACACATAGGAGGTAGTTACCAAGAAGTTACAACCGGCCAAAGTGGTAAACTCCACACGTCATTATGGCCAGTCATGGTACACGGTTTCATTAGTTGGTTTTTAGTTAGTTTCTTTCGTTTTGCTTTCCTTTATAAATAAGTTCGGCATGTATTATGTTTTTTAGAAGAGTTGATTAATGAAAAAGAAAACCCGAAACGTTTGTTTCAAATCCCCGTTGTTTGTATGATTCTTGGATTGGAGTCGTATTTGCAAACGTTCTTATGCTTGGTATATTTGGCGCGTGCACCTGTGCCTTAAGAGCGTCGTTACTTGCTACGTGGATTCATAGTGAGTTTTGATATTAGCCATCACTATCCTTCACTTGCTGTTTTCGAAAATCAAACAAAAACATAAAAAAAAAAATCAGTTTGTTCATTCGACATTCACCACCTTTCATTCCCTTCATCATTCTTCCATCGTTCTTTCTTTCAATCCGTGATTAAAGTTTGTAAGGACCCCTAAAAAATTAGGCGATCTTACAACAAATAGTTGAGCATGTTAGTTGACTACTTATGTTAGATACTGCTTCTATGTTGGGTAGCCATGTCTTTTTTGTCTTTTATTGGTTCAAATATTTAACTTATGGTGCTTTTAGCTACTTGTTAGATCAAAATGGGAGATTGTGTGAAAGACTCTTCTCAATGTTGAGTGAACTATATGGTCATGGCCTTGTAGTCATTTTCTATCACTAGTTTCACCATTTTTCAACTTTTTTGAATAATGGGTATAACGAAAATGTGTTGAATTAGCATCCAGTGGAAATATAAAATCATGTTCTCTAATAAGTCCTTTTTCAACTATCAAATCTCTTGTTTCATGATCAAAATTAACCAATTACTTGGATCATAAATGTCAATGTGAGCCTTAATAGGAATATTATTCTAAACGACATGAGCGGCCGCAAAGGCTTGAGGAAGCGAAAAGGTGAAGAAAATTTTCAAGTATCAATTACTTCTACTTCTATGAGTTTGGGTAGTCTTTTTTGTGCCTTCTTAACTTTTTTTTAGTGGGCCCTACTTGCCCTTGCTTAGAGCCGGCTCTGGTTAAGAATAAATTATGGACATACATGATAAGCTATGATTTTTGTAATTCAGAGTAGGTGCATTTACAAAAATTGTCTCACTCAGAAAAGAATGTTTGCCTTGAGCTGAATTGCAAGCATGAAACAAAGAGTATTGTAGCTTCCATGAACTAATAAGTCTTCTAAAAAATAAATAACTTTTATAACCACTTCAACAGTTGAAGTCATTTTTGAGCATTTTAATTTGTTGACAATAATGTAGACTATTTGCTAACAATAAAGTTGACTTGTAAATTACAAACTTGCAAACAAAAGTCTTATTAGACGTGGAATATTATGAATTCTACATCCTAAAAATATGATTAACTTATATAAAGCATAAGTTCTACAATATATTAACTCTTTTTAGCCAAACGATGAAAATAATTTGATAAAATAATGAAATTATACATTTCAAATACATCTACGATTAAATAATCTACTTCTAATTAAAATTTAAATTTTATTAAAATTAATTGTGAGTCAATCCAACCAACTAACCAGGCACTACAGCAAAACTAACTTTTCACGAAATAAGAGTTAGTGACATTATGAAAAATATCATTGATTTATAATTTTAGAGTAATAATTATTGGTTTTTCCTAAGTTTCACTATAAAGTGATTTAGTGACTCTTTATTTGGCTTATAGCGATATATGTAATTATAGTGACATTTATGAAAAATGTCACTAGATCTTATGTCGCAAAAAACTTTAATATCTTATTTCGGTAGTGAAACGAGGAAGTGTAAGAGACACTTGAAATACCTGAAATAGAAGTGTTATCAAAGTCAAAGGTCAATGAACTGGAAGTGAGATGTGACTCTTCCATGGAAGTGACCTGAAGTCCTACAACACAACACGTTAGCCTTGCCCGGGAGCACTACAAATAACTATTGAAATAGCGATGGAAAAAAGCGAGGGAAAGTGTTGGTCGCAAGTGGTAAACGAGGGCGATGGCAAGGCGAGGAACACAATTGGTCGCCAGGTGGAAAAAGTTATTGGCGACGTGCAAACTGGTCGCCCGTTAGTTGCCAGCGGCAGTATGTTTTTTTGTTTTTATTTTAATCTTTTGCGAATACAGGGCGACGGGCATGAAGGTCGCCATTTCGTCGCCAGACGTAGTAATTTTTTTCGTTTTTTTATTTTAGTGTTTTTTAAAAGTGGGCGACGGCTAGGTTAGTAGCCCTTTGGTCGCCATTGTTCGTCCGTATTTTTGGAATTTGAATCTGAAAAATGGCAATGGGTTAGTAATCGTCGTGTTGTCGCCATATTTTGTATAAATAAGACGCATAATTGTTATGGAGTGTATATTTCGGAAACCAAAGAATTAAGAGATGTTAGTGATTTACTTATTCTATTATGTATCTTGTTTTTTATGTTTATGAGTTGTCTTATTTATTTTTATTATTTATATTTAATTTTTATTGCTATTAATTTGATTTAGTTTTATTATTTAATTAGTACATATTTTATTTCCTTTGTTATTTACATGATTTTTTTATTTTTTTTTATTATTTTCTATTTTATTTTTATTGTCATTAATTTGCTTTAATAATTGCTATTAGAACAATTATATATTATCATATATTGTTATTTTCATGAATTGTTTTATATATTTATATTGTCATTAACTTACTTTACTAATCAATTGAATAATTATATTATTATATTATATATAGGTGTTAAAAATGAATTTTAGGCAAGAAAGAAGTTGAATGTACAACCGACGAAAAAATAGAAAGTTTAGTTTAAGATTTATGAGAGGGTTGGAAGAGTTTTTAGATTTTGCTCATACAAATAGCATGAGTTCTGAGATTAGATGTTCTTGTAAAAAGTGTTAAAATTGTTGTTATAAGGAACCAGATGAAATAAGAGAACATCTAATGAGAAGGGGGTTTGTTGAAAATTACTATGAGTGGGAATATCATCAAAACATAGAGGTAGGAACAACATCTGATGTTGTAGCGGTAGTGGGAGAGCAATCGTCAAACAATCCAAATCCATACTCACAGATGGTGCATGATGCAGTAGCTAGTGTATTTCCAAACACTTACCATCAGTTTCTTCCCTCCCAGTATGATGTAGTATCAGTAGATAATGAACCACCGGTACACGTTGACGAATATCCAAACCCTCAGTGTCGACAGTTCTTTGAAATGTTAAATTCTGTAATAAGTCCTTTATTAGAAGATTGTAAAAATCACACCAAGATGTCTATTATTGGTCGACTTACAAACCTAAAGACAGACCATCGTCTCACTGAGAGGTGTTACGATGATATTTGTGTTATTGTGAACGAAGTGTTACCAAAAGAGAATACGATGGAGAGATGATACATTCGTCTGATGCTAAAACGTGGTTGACATTTAACAACATGCATCCAGACTTTGCAATGGAGACTCGAAACGTGCAACTTGGTCTGTGTATAGATGGTTTTAACCCCTTTGAAAGTTCGGGTCAACAATATTCATCGTGGCCTGTCATTGTCACACCATACAATCTTCCGCCATGGATGTGCATGAAGAAGCCGTATATGTTCTTGACCGTGATTGTCCCTGGGCCGAGTAATCCAAAGCACAACATTGATTTATATCTTCAACCACTAATTCAAGAGCTAAATATGTTGTGGGAGGAGGGGATTTTTACATTTGATGTGTCAAGAAAGGAGAATTTTCAACTGTGAGCAGCTTTAATGTGGACGATCAATGACTTTCCAGCTAAATATGCTTTCCCTTACTGCATGGATGATTCACAAGCCTTCTACCTTAAGCATAGCAAGAAGATGTGTTGGTTTGACTGTCATAGAAGGTTTTTAGATAAAAGTCACCCCTATAGGAGAAATAGAACAAATTTCAGATCAGGCCTTGTTGAGAAAAGAGATCCACCTATTATTCGGACTGGACATGGATTGCTTGATGAATTAGACCAATTTGGTTTTTTGAGAGTCAATGAAGAAGATGCACCGGAACATAATAAGGAGGTTAGTAAGTACTCTGCTGGATGGAAGAAGAGGAGCATATTCTGGGATTTGCCATATTGGAAAACTAACATGATTCGACATAATTTAGATGTTATGCACATAGAGAAGAATGTTTTTGATAACATTTTCAACACTTTGTTGTGTGTGCCAAGTAAAACAAAGGATCACATCAAGGGTAGACACGATCTGCGTGAACTTAGTATACGTTCAGAATTGCATCCTATAGGTCCGTGTACTCTCAAACCTTTGTAGTTTTAAATTTAGAATTAATAATAATTCATGTAACATGTTATTATGATTATATATAGGTACGTTTATTCCTAAAGTTTCCTATACATTAAATGAACAACAGATATGTGCTTTGCTTCAATGGTTGAGAAGTATTAGATTTCCCGATGACTATGTGTCCAATATGGCAAGGAATATTGACATGGCCAAGCATCAATTGTTCGACATGAAAAGTCATGACTGTCATGTTTTCATGCAGCGCTTAATTCAAATTTCATTCAGAGAATTGCTACCGATGAAGGTTTGGGAAGCTCTTACCGAGTTGAGCTTATATTTTAGAAGTTTGACAACCACAAAGCTATGTGTGGAGGATTTGAGGAAGATGGAAGCAGATATTTCGGTTATCATCTGCAAAGTAGAGACCATATTTCCTCCCACATTCTTTGATCGCATGGAACACCTTCCTATCCATTTGGCATATGAGGCAAGGATTGCAGGACCGGTCCAATACAGATGGCATTTGAGAGGTATATAAATCATATGTAATTAATTTTTTCATTAATCTACCGGTGAACTAATTTTTTCATTAGGTACCTTAGACATTTGAAACTTAATGTGAAAAATAGAGCTCATGTAGAAGCGTCGATATGCAACGCTTGTTTAACCAAGGAAGCATCGCATTTTGTTTCCCATTATTTTGAGCCACATGTGCGATGCAGGGTCAAAGACCTTCCTAGGAATGATGATGGAAGTTACAACAATGTTGTGTCTGGTGTATTGACAATCTTCAGTTATCCAATAAGATTTCATGGAAAAGGAAAAGCATATATTTTTGATGAAAGAGATTACGAGATTGCCCATAGATACGTGCAAATGAACTGTCCAGATGTGGATGTATTTGTATCTGAGTTTAAAAGTTCAATTCAAAGACATAAACCGAATTGGTCAGTCAGAGGATTGAAGCGTTTGTGTAAGAGAATTTTACAAATGCGTTTAGAACAACAGTATGTTGTTCATCTTTTACATTAATTATGTATGCCAAAATTACATTAATTTAATTCATAAAGTTATTTTCATTTATCTGACAGGCAAGACAAGATTATTCGATAACCGAGTGAACAGTGACATTTTGAAGCAGATGGTTGAAGGACCACTTAAACATGCTCGGAGTTACAATGTCTGTTACACAAACAAATATAGATTCCATACAGTACCTCATGCATCAAATAAATTTGCAGACAATAGTGGAGTGTGCGTCAAAGCTGCTGAAAACAGTCTTGACGAAGATGATTTTTACGGGAAATTGCTTGAAATTGTAGAGGTTGAATACCCGGGGATACCTATCAAAAGAGTGACGTTGTTCAAATGTCATTGGTATGACCCAACTACTACTGGAAATAGCCATGGAACAAACATTCATAAACGATATAAGTTCGTTGACATACATCAGGGTCGTTCGTATCGTTTATATGATCCATTTGTGTTAAGCAACTAAAGCATGTCAAATATATTATCCTCCATATCCGAGTACAAGACAAAATTTAAAATATTGGAGAGCGATTTGCAAAGTCAAACAAAATAAATTTGACAAAGCAATAGAACAAGAATCCAAAGATGCTACTTTCCAAGATGAAAATAAGGACCGTATTGATCTTGATAAAGATGTTTCCCAAACACCGCTTCTTGATCCATCTGGCGAAATTGTTCAACAGGTGCATGATAATGGTGAAGATACTGAAGAAGATGTGGATCTTGTACTGTCAGAAAACGAAGAATCCGAAGATGAAGATGTTGAGAACAACGAGTATTTTAGTGATGAAAAGTAGCTTAATTATATATATGTAATTACTTAATATTTTGTAATATTTAATACAATTTTATTATATTCCTCCGAATTATTAATATTTTGTAGTAATAATAATAATAACAACAAAAACAATAATAATATATAACAACAATAATCATAATAACAATACTAATAATACATAAAAACAGTAATAATAATAATAATAATAACAACAACAACAACAACAACAACAACAACAACAACAATAATAATAATAATAATAATAAGTATAATAATAATAATTATTATTATTATTATTATTATAATAACATTACTAATAATATATAATAACAGTAATAATAATAATAATAATAACAATAACAAAACTAATAATAATTATAATTATAATAACAATACTAATAACATATAATGACAATAATAATAATAATAATTAATAATAAGAATTACTAAAACCACACGATTAGCAAAGGCGGGATTGTCGAAATTTTGAAATAAGGCTATGACTAGGCGACCAACTGGTGCGTCGCCCAACCAGCCGATTTTCCATACTGATTTTCCCTACTGTGGCACGCAAAAGTTGCTCATTACCGAGGATGGGCGACGGGCCTGCGATGAGAGCTGTGGTCGCAAAATCCGAAAAGTCAAACCCCTGTCATTTCAAATAAATGGCGACGGACCGGCGACGGGAGCCTGTGGTCGCCAATTCTTGAAGAGAAAAGGTAATTTTTTGCCCGAATTTCTCATTTCCTACAATCATAACCCTATACTTCTTCATTTTCTTTCTATCTTCTCCACGCCTCTTCATCTACTCACTCCATTAATCTCATTCTCTATTAATTTTCATTTCTCTCTTAATCTCGTCCTCATCATCTTGTGGTTACTACTCATCTTCAACTCTAAAATTCTCATCTTCTTACTAAAAGGTTAGTGTTTATTGTTTATTTTTTTGAATTTTTTTTATTTCTTGATGATTATGATGATAAATTATGTTTGAATGTCTTTTTTTTTATGTTTGATTTTGAATTATGGAGTACATTGTCATCTTCAACATGTTTTTTCATGTTATTTCATGATGTTTATGTTCAATTATGTATTTTTTATATATATATTTTTGAATTATGGTATAATTTGTGCATGTTTCATGATTTTGTTCCAAGTTTTTTTTTTTGTTATTTTTAAATTTAATTTTCGATTTATGGTTGTCATTATTTTATGTTATTTTCGACATATTTTTATGTTTTTTTTATATTCTTGAATTATGGTATATTTTGACCATGTTTAGTGTAATTTTTTTCCATTTTTTTGTATTGTAAATGATATTTTCGAATTATGGTATATTTTGAGCATGTTTAATGTTATAATTTTCAGATTTTTTTAATTTTAAATGTAATTTTCGAATTATGGAGTATTTTATTTTTGATCTAATGTTATTATCTTGTTTCGTCATTTTTTATATGTTTTTTTTTATATTTTCGAAGTATGGTATAACTTGAGCATGTTTAATGTTATTTTTTTGCCAAGTTTTTTTTTAATTTTCAAATGTAATTTTCGAATTATGGTTGTTTTTATTTTATGTTATTTTCGACATATTTTTATATATTTTTTTTATATTTTCGAATAATGGCATTTTTTAACCATGTTTAGTGCTAATTTTTTCCGGCTTTTTCTTTTTTTTATATGATATTTTCGAATTATGGTATACTTTGAACATGTTTTAGGTTATATTTTTCCAGATTTTTTTATTTAAAATGTAATTTTGGAATTATGGAGTAATTTATTTTTAATATGATGTTATTATTTTGTTTCGAAATTTTTTTATGTTTTTTTTTTATATTTTCGATTTATGGTATAACTTGAGCATGTTTAATGTTATTTTTTCCAAGTTTTTTTAGTTATTTTTTAAATGTAATTTTTGAATTACTTTAATACTATACGTAGAAAAACTTTTTGTTTGGGATGATAATATTCATTACATAGCTAGAAATGTTAGTTTACTTGATATTAGTTAGAATATGTCAATTGGGACATTTTATGGTATAGATGAGATTGATTTTAGTTGAAAATAATATTAAGGTTTGAAATAAATATTATAAGCAAAATGAGCAGCGACCCTAATGATTGGGCTAGCGACATCTTGTTGAATAATATGTCAACTAGCAACAACGACAATAGCTGAAGAAAACAATAACCAAGTTGATGGGAGTAATGAAAATACTCCAAGTGATTCCATAAATAATATGGAAGAGGACGATGGAGGCGATCCTCGTCCGAATCTTCCATGACTACCAACCATAAACAAGTAAATTTTTTTGTAATCTTATTATCATTAATATTTTTGCATTATTAAAATTTCATTTTAAACTAATTTTGTTAATTATTATAAGATTTCATCCGATATCCAGGAATATCATTGCTTCAAAAATAAGGGCAACCTTTAACTATAGACAACATGTTGAAGGTAGTAATTGGAAGGGTGTCACCAAACCCACGAAAGATTTTTATTTTAATGAATTTAAGGTATAATTATTATCAAGTTTTTATTTTCAGACCTATTATATAGACATTATTTTAAGTATTTTATTTGATGAAACATTTATGTATTTAGAAACAATACAAATGGGACTCTCGCTTCGAACATTTCGTTCGGAGGTCATGGGAGGAAAAAGCCGCAAAGCGCTATGCGAATATGCTTTTCAAATGGCGCAGGACGTTGAAAAGCAAGCCTGATTTTAAACCCCCTTCCATCAATAATGAGACTTGGGCGCGATGGAAAGCTGATTGGGAACGCCCAGATAAAAAAACTGTTTCGGCTAGGAATTCCTCCGATCGACGTGGAGAAAGAGACAAAGCTGAAGCCACCCATATAGGTGGCTCAGTCCTGCACGCCAGAACAATGGGGGATTTGATGAGTATTTAGTTAATTAAGTAATATTATATTGAATTGGTTTATTATCTTTTGTTTAATTTAAAATTGTTTTTTTTAATATTTCAGGAACAATCGAAAGGTCAAAGACCCACAGCCTATAAAATATTTACACGAACACATGGGGTATTTGACACTGAAACTGGGGATTGTTCCCAATGGACTAATATCAAGTCACAAAAAGTTAACGTAATAATATTTTAAACTTGTTTATTTCTTTTTTTTTTTAAGTATCAATTAATATTTTGTTTATTTGTAATTGATTTCTTTGTTTTATTGAATGATGAATATCGTGCTTTAATGGAGGCGCATCCAACCCGCGACCCAAGTGAAATTTGGTTGGATGTTATAAAAAATGTAGAAAACGGGTCAAGCACAAAAAACAAAAAAAACAAAGAGGTATTTGGAGTTGGGTCCGCCTCCCAAATTATTTATCCACCTAAGCCAACGGATATTCCCTCTTCTCAGCCTGCACAACCTGATTATGATGCCATCAATCAACAAAGTTTTGTGGATTTAAAAGCACGACAAATGGAGTTCAACAATCGATTATGGGAAGTGGTACGAATGGAAAATGCTCAGACTGCCTATGAGACTCACCAAAGGCTGACTGAACAAATCTAAAGAGAACGAGAACTCTTTTTGAAATTTACTCAATTGCATCTCAATTTGTATCAACCCCCTCCTCCACTTCCTCCACCTCCTCCTAATCAATGATTAAATATATATAATTTTTGTGACTTTGTAAATAAACTTTTGTTTTATATATAATATGTCCCAACTCTTTATTTTTATTTATTTGTTTTATGTGTATATATTTTTATCTTAATATTACAACAAATATATATATATATATATATATATATATATATATATATATATATATATATATATATATATATATATATATATATATATATATATATATATATATATATATATATATATATACATACATATATATATATATATACATACATATATATATATATATATATATATACATATATATATATATATATATATATATACATATATATATATATATATACATATATATATACATATATATATATATATATATATATACATATATATATATATATATATATATATATACATATATATATATATATATATATATATATATACATATATATAAATATATATATACATATATATACATATATATATATATATATATATATATATATATATATGTATATGTATGTATATATATATATATATATATATATATATATATATATATATATATATATATATATATATATATATATATATATATATATATATATATGTATATATATATATATATATATATATATATATATATATATATATATATGTATATATATATATATGTATATATATATATATATATGTATATATATATATATATGTATATATATATATATATATGTATATATATATATATATATATATATATATATATATATATATATATATGTATATATATATATATATGTATATATATATATATATGTATATATATGTATATATATGTATACATATATATAAAAAGACGATATAAACAATTATGTGACCAATACCAACTTAAAAAAGTGTATTGGTCATTAGATACTCCTACACGTTGGGGCTCAACCAACGATTTATTAAGAAAGGCGATTGCTTATCGCCCAGTAATAACACAACTATATAGTGAGTGTACAGATAGTTTCATAGCTGATGACACTTGGGAATTAGCTATAGGTGTACATAACATATTAGAAGCGTATGACCACGCGACTAAGATTTTTTCTTATGTTTATGAACCGAACGTTCACTTAGTAATAAGTGAATGTATTACTATTTTTTATCATCTCCTTAAATATACACATGAAGATACTAACCCAAAATTGAGGCCGATTCTTGCAGATATGATGGAAAAATGGCAATCATATTTTACCGATTTTCCTTATATTTATGGAATCGCAACCATTTTGGACCCACATTTTAAAACTAAGGTCCTTACTAAAGTAATAGGATTTTATTACCAATCGTTAGATCGCCCGTCTACTGATGTACATAATTATGTAGGAACATGTAAAAAATATTTAGCAGAACTCTATGATTTTTACGCTAGTGTATATAACCCGAAACGCGATATGTCTAGGCGTGCTAGCGTTTCGGCACGTCCCTCTTACTATAATTCGGTAATAGCTAACATAATGACTCAAGATGATAGTTTTGTAGGATCATCTTTTTCTTCCTCGACCTCATATTTAGAACTAGATAGTTATCTTAAACACCACTTTGAAATAGACCAAAGTATCTATGATATTTTGGAGTGGTGGAAAGAAATATCTGTTAAATTTCCCATTTTATCGAGAATTGCAAAGGATATCCTTGCAATTCCCGCGTCAACAATTGCGTCGGAGTCTGCTTTTAGTGCAGGTAGAAGAGTTTTGGACGAAAAGCGATCTCGTCTTGCTCCACATAGTATTCAAATATGTGTTTGCAAGAAAGATTGGGATCAAGCGGAGATTCGAACACAAGGACTAAGGAATGATGATGATCAAGACGACGATGATGATCCATGGATGATGATGGATACATCTGCATCATCGTCAGGAGGAGAGTCAGCGGAAGCATCTAATCAACCACATGATGATGACGAAGACGAATAGGATCAATCCGACAAACGACAACGATAAATCAACATTCAACAACTATAAATAAAAGGTATGACAAAGAACTACGTGGGCTTTGCCTTCGGGATACGTAGGCAGCTTAGTATTCATTTGGGTACTAGGTTCAAGTCCATTTTCTCCCTCTTTTTTTATTAATCATCTTTATTGACATTATCATTGATTCGTTTCTTATTAATTTATTTTTTTCATTCTTTTTAGTAAATATTTCAATAACGATGACAACTTGACATGCAATGAATTTCGCTAATAATCAAGTAATCATCAAAGGTACGTCCGCGATATTATAGTATTTTTTTATTATATAAATATTTAAAGAAAAAATAAAAATGGAACCGATGGTCCGACCCGCCCGTCCCGTGAGTTGGAACCGCCTCATGAACCGCCAAGGAACCGTTTGGAACCGCTCGGAACCGGAACCGTTCGCGACAGGTTCCAAATGGAACCGGAACCGGGTGGAACCAGAACCGGATGGAACCGGACCAACCCGGACCGTGGCCATGCCTAAGTGTAGGTGATCTCCCGGAAAATGCCTCCAACGCTTAAGTCAGATAGGAGATGAGAGATCAATGAATGAACGATAATAAGTTGGATGCAAGAATATATATATATCAAGATATTGGTTGTTTATATTTTGGTGTGTTGATGAAGATGATGATGAGTAGAGATTTTGGCAGAGTTTCGGTTTGGTACTTTCACTTAGGGGTAAATAGTGTTAACTGCCTCTTTTTATAGTGGTACTGATGAAGTTATTTCTGGGAGATGTTAGGATATCATGGGTGTGATGGATGGTAGTGGTGGAAAGGTTAGTAGTGGATAATTATTTTAAGATTTAAGGAGGTTATTTACTTGTTGGTTAAGCATATTAAACGGGATGTCATAAAAGCCTCTTGACTACGAGTCAAGGTCAATGACAAGTTTAAAGGCCGGTAGTTAGGTAGTTTCACAAGTATTAAGTAAATAAACAATTAAATGTTACCGTAACACATCTTTTATTATTCTGCTAAAGGGTCCTATAAATGTCACTAAATCCAATATATATATCATTTAAAATTTAAAATAATGACATTTATAATAAATATATCCCACTGAAAGTAATTTATGTTGTAGTGAGTTTACTAAAAAATACTGTGTCCATGGCCGGTTCTTGGAGTATATCGGGTAGTCGATCGCCTAGAGTCCCTGGAAGTAATATAATATAATGTTATAATACATTATGTCTTGAATTAATTTTATTGAAATAGAAAAAGTTTTATTTTTTAATATAATAAAGAGCGTCTTTTTAAAAAAAATTTGCAAAAATAAATAGGATCTTTAAATTCTTTGCACCACGCCAGAATGTGTGGCTAGAGATTTCAATGCTGAAAGAGTTACCTAATAAGCTAATACCTATATTGTTTCGAAATGGCAAAAAGGTTTCATTCCAACTCATACTAAGAAAAGAAACTGATTTATAATTTCTTATAGTGACGAAGAATATTTATGAAAAGAAATATCGCAGCAAAAGATACCATGCATTAATATCTGCATGACACATCAACCAATTCACAAATTCTTAGATGTGATACTATTGTTATTATGCATTGACATATCTGGTAATCCTATTTAACAAAAACGCATTAAATACATTGAAATAGATATTCACTTTGTTTATGAGAAAGTTGCTCGAGGTGAAGTCCGTGTGCTTTATATCCCATCCGGGTATCAATTTGCTAACGTCTTTACCAAAGGGTTTCCTTTTGTTTAATTGAATAGCTTTCGGGATAGTCTAAACATTACGTACGTGTGTTAGAAAATATATTTCAATATATAATTAGTATATCGGTAAATACTTAGGTTCCTATTATATGTTATTTTGTAACCATATATACTATGATCAATACAAATGTATCCCCCAAGAGATAACATTCTATCATTTGCTACTTAAATATTTTGAGCAATTTCAATTCTTGTGTTTACTAATTATATTCTCACCATCAACAAAATTAATTTGAATTGTTTATGAATAATCTTTTCATAGATAATTCTTTTTTAAGAGCTATTTTCAATATTGTTATTATCACTTTACATTTTTTCAACATAATAATGCTCACTTATTCTAAAAATTTATTTTTTATTATTATAAGATCATTCAATAGTAGACAAATATTAAAAAAAAAAGAACAAATGAATCATATATAATAGTAATACATTTTTTTAATCTTTTAATACTTTTTAATCTTATTAAAAATTTAAAATGTTTTCAAATAAAATAAATTTATCATTTATTTTGATTTGAAGTTTGCAAAATAACTTAGTTATACATATAATTAGTAAGTTTTATAAAATCAATCTACTACATTACTAAAGCAATAGTATAGAAATATAAGTATGAAATATATAAAAATATAAATTCAAGTAATAATGTAAGTATATATTATCGTGATTAAATTTATTGAATATATGATTTTTTTAAAGCAAAATTAAATACTCATTTTTTAAAAATTATTTATCGAATATAGAGCTGTTAAAATGTGACTTGACCCGAAAACCCGAATCGAAACCGAAAGTAAACCGACACGAAAACGTGTTCCTTTTTTAGTTTTATCAAACCGACACTACCTACACCGAAGTTGCACCCGAACCGATTGACAATCGAAAATGGGAGAACTGAACCCGAGCTGCGATCGATTTTTGCAACTAACATATAACCGTTAACCGAGATTAACCGAACTTAATAGTAACCAACCCGAGTCATATCCGACCCGAATCTTGCTCAAAACCGAACTTGATCTGACTAAAACCGACTTAATCCAAACGAATCTTTGATTGAAATGCTTTAAACCTGAACCAATTTTTAACATAAAAATATGATCCACTCATATTCAATCATCTTATTAGTAAATCTAATAAAGCGATTGATATTTTAATAAATTAAATTTTATGAATACATGGTTTCATATATTTAGAGTTAATAGTCAATGGTCAATGTTTATTTAACTACTTTTAATAAAATTAGATGAAATGTGATAGAACTTTAATTTAATTTACAGTCAAACAAGTAAAATTAACAAAGTAATAATCACTAATTTATTTGCATTTTAACTATTTTTCTTTAAGTAAAGGGAATCTTATCATCAATCAAAAAATGACTAACGACTTAATTTGATATTGACTCGATCGATAGTAATTAGTAATTTGTAGCCAAATTCTGCTTGAAAAAAAAAATACCCGAACCTGATCTGTACTCGGTAAAACCAAACCAATTATTAATCGATGAAAACTCGAGACCTCACACTCGACTCGAACTTCAACCGACACCAAAACCGATGCTAACCCGATAGCTTGAATAACCGATCTTTCAACCGAACTGTGACTAACCGACCTAACCCGAGTGTGACCCGTCGTAGTACGCACCCAAAAAATAACTGATTCGAAATACAATCGAATCGGATAAAACCCGTTTGAAACCGACCCGATTACCTGAATGAACACCTCTAATCAAATATATTATTTTTTCATTCAATTAAATATATCAATTTCTGGATCAGATATATAGAATTCCTATGATAAAATTATATAAATAATTTACCTTATTCAGGTCCAATTTAATAAAATTAAATTCTAAATTAGGTAAGTATTGTCATATAAGCAACTATTGTCCACCAAAATAATTGCAATTGTCAAGGTTCTCTAAGAATGATATTTGTCATATTTCAACGGTTTTATTAATATCTCTAAGGATAATATTTGTAATTTTTGAAGGGTTTTATTAATACTTCCTCCGTTCCATTATACTTGCTACATTTGACTTTTTACGCAATTCAATGTGTTATTTTGTTCATTTTATATGTTGACTTATGCACTTCTAAAAATTATAAAAAGTTAATATTATGAAAGTATACGATTAGACGATTCGAATAAAATCCCACTTAACTATATTTTACTTACATATTAGCCACAATATACAAAATAAACTTAAACGATGAATAGTGCCCAAAACGAAATACAGCAAGTATTTCAGAACGAAGGAAGTAAGTAATAATATGTATGATTGAACATAAAATGAAACTGTCCAACCTCACCTTACCATATGTCTAAAAACTTGCAAGTTATTAGACAAAGAATTATCTAAAGTTTCCTTAAAATAATAATCTATTATATATTAATACCATCCTATATTCCTAATAGCTAATTCCTATCCCATTCATTCTTAAGAAAATTGATTCTAATCCAATAATTTCACCAAGCATAAAATTATAAAAAATGAAGCAATGGGGATTAATTATGGTGATTTTTCTACTAAAAGTAAAACAAATTTGGGTGACAGCAGAAGATGAATTTATGACAAGAAATGGAGTTGAATTATGGTTAAATGGGATCCCATTTTATGGAAATGGTTTCAATGCATACTGGTTAATGTATGAAGCTTCTTTTCAAACTGAAAGGCACAAAGTTTCAACTACCTTTCAACAAGCACGTAACAATGGCCTCACCATTGCAAGATCTTGGGCTTTCAGTGATGGTGGTTCTAGACCTCTTCAATCTTCCCCTGGCTCTTACAATGACCAAATGTTCCAAGTAAATTACATTTTTCTTCCTTCTTTTTCTTTTTTTTATACGTAATTTTTATTTTTATAATGAAATTAATTAAACGAATCAATACTTAATTTAATGAAAACAAAATACTGATAATTATCTTCACTTAAAAATTTAACATACATACTCAAAAAGCTGATAAAAGTTCGGAGACGACCCTGTTTCCCTTCCTTCTAATCCCCTTCCCTTTTATTTTATTTTATTTTTATTTTTTTGCAATTAGAGTAAAAATAAAACTTTATTGTTGATGATTTAGTTACTTGTATGTATATAACGGAAAAGGGTTTTTTTGTGTGTTTTGTTTTGGTGAAGGGTTTAGATTTTGTGATATATGAGGCAAAGAATTATGGGATAAAGCTGGTGTTAAGTTTAGTGAATAATTATGAAGATTATGGTGGGAAGAAACAATATGTGGAGTGGGCTAAAACTCAAGGACAGTTTATTTCATCTGTGGATGATTTCTACACAAATCCTGTTGTTAAGGGATTCTACAAAAATCATATTAAGGTAAAACAAATTCTAATTAATGACTCGTACAATATTAGTCGTATTAGTATATAATATTCGCCCAAAATTGTTGATTTCGTAATAATTAGCACAAAATTAATAATGTGATTATTCAAATGGTTGTTTTTGGTTATTGTGCAGAGTGTATTAACAAGAGTTAATAGTATAACAGGAGTTGCATACAAAGATGATACAACAATTATGGCTTGGGAACTTATAAATGAACCCAGATGCCCTTCAGATTTATCTGGAAAAACTCTTCAGGTTACTTCTTCATCCTCCCTTTTCCCAATTTTATTTCCTTTTTACTTGTCTGAGCTACTCTTGTGAGGGACCATCTTGCGATAAGACGAACTCAAAATAAGGAGTTCATATGATATTAATTATATTAATTGGGATTTGGGATATTCAACCCATATTTAGAGAACGTCTCACGGTGAATTTATCTCGTTTAACAATTTGTGTACTTCTCTCCCTTTTATATACTCCATCAATTCTCTAATATTTTTATTTAGTATATTTCACGTGAGTGAAATTTAATTAATATTTTTAAGAGATAAATAAAAGATAAAATTTATCTATATAAAAGCTCGTAAATTTATCTTAATATATATATTTTTTATATTATATAATTTTTATAATGCGTAACAATAAATATTAAAGTTAAAAAATAATTTTGCAATCTATACAAAAATTAAACGATAAGTAAAGAAAACATAAGGAGTGGATATGAGATATTTCGAGGCGAGTATCTCAAGTCAATTGATTTCTAATTGTCTCAATAAACTACTCTATTCCTTTAAATTACTTTTTTTAAATAATTTTTTATAAATGAGGCAAATTTTAAGAGACGTCTTTGAAGTACTCTTATAGAAAAAAAAAACAAATTCTCTACTTTTCACCTTATTTTCAGGTCTAAAGTCATGCTTTCATTTATGTTGGTTGGGGAAATTACATAAAATCAAACCAGATTTCATGTTAATGTATTTATGTACCATAAATCATAATCTTGTGGCATACGACTTATGCTAAACTCATGTTTTGATCAACTTAAATTTATGGTACAAATGACTTTAGTTTAATGAATTATAAAATATAATAATAATAATAACAATTTAATAAAATATTTTTCTTTGTTAAAAATAATTACCCCTATATTTTAATTCGGAAGTGTTTAAGAAGTGAAAATTTACATTTAAAAAAGTTTTGCGTTTAATTCTTATCTGCTCACTCATTTCCAACACTTACCCTATAATAAAAAAAATGCATTCCATAAAACAAAGTCAACCATAAAGATGAAATAGTTGAGTTGCAATGTGTATTTTTAAATTTTGAAACGTTTTAAGAAATTATCTACGATCATTATTGTTGTACGTTTAAAATGAAGATATTTAAGTAAAATAATATTTCTTATAACTAAAAATGATTTCACTGATGCTTTATATGATGGAAATTTAGTGTAATTTTTGTATAAAAATTTACTGACAACTTTTATCGTCATGTTTGTTCTATTACAATCATTTTATTTTTTCACGTAATTCAATCTAATGTGTTATTATTAAGAGAGATAGTATTAAATGGTAATATAAAATGTGAACAAAACAACTTTTTTATGGTCAATTTGTCATCAACATGAAAATAACATGCAATATTTCAAGAAAATTTAATTCATAAATCGTACTATTACCATCATTTGATACTAACAATTAAACGAACTTTTACGCTCCGTTTGACTGTTAGTTGTAATGACAAAATGGTAATGAGAAGTTAGTATAATTTCCATAGGAAAATCTTTCAATAAGTTTAATGGTCTTGCTTGTTAGAGACCAATTATCTCATTTTGTTCATAAAATTTATTTCAATGTATTACCATTTAAAAAATTGATGTTAGGCGGTAACAAAAATTTATAAAAAGAAAAAACTTTTTTACAATAAATGTTTCATTATAATGAAAATGACATGGTATATTTTGCATAGAATTTACAATATAAATTATTATTCTGATTATTATTATTTAATACCAACAATTAAATAAGCTACTTTTATTCTTCACCTTATTTAATGAGTGGTTCACATGCGTAGACTCATAAGCTAGTGTTAGACATCCATTATTTTTAGTCTTTTTGTGAGGCATGAAACCTATGATTCTCCAACCGTTGAAACTATAGAAAGCCTGACCTCATAAACCTGTTGTTACGCTGACACATGCAGTGTTAGTACCCATCGGGTTAATAGTGAGAATGATAATCTAAAGAAAAATATTATGTAGATTAATTTTACATTTTTATGATTTTATTATAAATAATCATATTTTTAAAGCATATTTTTCTAAAGTTAATCCGGTAACCGGATGACTTGTTATGGTAAGTTTTATTTTTTTAAAAAAGATAAATTAAAACCAAATGTCGGAAAAAATATTTTTTTTCACTATTCAGAGTATTTTATGTAAATTTTTAAAATTTTTCTCTAATTTTAAATTAATTTTCAGTTTACTTTTTTGATAAATTACCTACTATAGTTACTCAAGTTTACACTAGACAAATACCTTCTAGATTTGGAATTATTATGGTTAATCAAGGTAGAATTATTGTAGAAAAATCATGTAAAGGTTAGATTATTCTAGATAATTTTTCCTAATGTAAAAGTAATATTAAATGGTAACGAAAATTTATAAATCAAAAACTTTTTATGATACAAAATCATTCTTAAAAATTTTAACTATAAATTATTTTCATCATTTACTACTAATAATCAATTTAGCATCATATGTTATGCCGGTATATATTTTTTTGTCAAAGGCTAACTAAGAGGAGACTATTTAAGACTCAGAATTCAAAATCTTTCTTGAAGCGGAGACAAAACATAAATCTCATAAGTACATTATTATTACTTATTTACTTGTGGGTGACAATAAATTCAATTACATGATGCTTGAGAATTATAATCACATATTTTAGTCGCTTTTGTGCAATAAAAAAAATTACCTACGTTTTCATGATTTTCCTATAATAATCACTCTTATTAATTAATCATGAATAATTCTAACTTTAAGGGGTATTTGTGTAAAGTAAACTTGAGTAACCCGATAACCTGCTATAGTAGGTAATTCATCAAACAAATAAACTAAAAATTAATGTAAAATAAGAGAAAATTTTTGAAAATGTACATAAAAAATTCTAAATAATAAAAAAAAAATAGAATTTTTTTTTAAAAAAAATTTATATTTTTTTCGAGATTTTATTTGTAATTTATCTTTTTTTAAAAAATAAAACTTTCTATAGCAAGTCATATGGTTACTAGGTTTACGATAAAAACATACCCTCTAATATTGAGATTATTCATAATTAATTAATAATTGGAATTATTATAAGAATATCATGAAAAAGATAAATTATTATAGGTAAATTTTCCTTAAAAAATTACTAAGTTTACTCAGCTTTTACTCACACCTTCTCTAGTCATAGACTCATAATATTTAATATTTTAAGCAATTTAAAATCTGTACAATTCAGGTGTGGATTACTGAAATGGCTGCCTACTTGAAATCCATAGATACAAACCACCTTGTAGATATTGGACTAGAAGGCTTCTATGGAGATGACAAGAAACAATATAATCCAAATCATATCCAACAAGGAACTGACTTCATTGCCAATAATCAGATTCCTGATATCGACTTTGCTACCGTTCACTCTTACCCTGATCAATGGTAAATTTCTACATAATAATTTGCGAATTACAACGCTAAACTTTAGGACTTTTACAAATTACACATATTAAAGTATTAAAGTCTACAACACTTAAATCAAATCGCATAATTCTAACCATCTTTAATGGTCTCAATTTTAATTTAAGTGGTAGGAATTCTATAACTTGGCCTGAACGTTGTAAACTTTAATACTTAGGTGGTTGTAATTCGCAAAATATAAACATTAAGGCTATAATTCACAAAATTCCAAAACTTTAGAATTATAATTCGTAAATTAATCATTTCTTTATAACAGATGTTTAACTGTCAAAACAATACTCTTAAGTTTGCTACAAATATCATTTTACCGCTTTATGAAAGTCTATCGCGTTAGAAAACAAAGTTTACCTTCTACAGGCTTAATGGTTCAACTGGTGAAGCACAACTATCCTTCCACCAGCGATGGGTGCAACAACACATTTTCGACTCACAAAACATCCTTAAGAAGCCAGTCATATTTGCAGAATTTGGTAAATCATACAAAATCTCAGGCTACTCGTCGTTTGATAGAGACCAGCTCTACAATATAACTTACTCTTCCATCTATTCATCGGCTAGCCAAGGAGGGCCTGCCGCTGGTGGGCTGTTCTGGCAGTTATTAACCGATGGACTGGACAATTTCCGAGATGGGTACGAGATACTCCTAACTGAAGCATCTTCCATTGCTGGAATAATTTCTGAACAGTCACAGAAACTCTCCAGCCTAAAGGGAAGAATCAGGATCATAAGTGAAAGTACGTAGGAAAAAAAATGCTCCCTTAGCTTCTCAAATGATTATAATGATATAATTCTATACACACACGAGGGACTCGTGGTTTATGTAAGTGGAAAACTAAATATGCATAATTTAGTTCATCTCGACAAGTTTGAGTGGCTAAATCTAGATTATTAAACCGTCTTGTATGGTTGTGTTCTTCAATATGATGGTTATGCCTGACCTGATGTAGAAGCCTTCGTTTGGTCTGTCCGCTTCTTCAACACCCTGGCAAATAGTAGCATTAGTGTGTGGATACAGTATCAGATGCGGGTCTATTTTGTGCACTTGCGTTTTTTAGTGAGCTTTCTCTTACTGTTTCTCCATCCAAACCCGGATTTTATTTTTTGTCCCATCAATTTAAATGCCAGAGGCCGAGTAAGCAAATAATAGGGAATGGTGGAAGTATATTCAGAAGCTAAGAGAGTACTCGAGAAACTTACATCCGTATTTGCGATTACCACATCTTTTCCGATTTTAGCATTCTTGTCAATTATGCAGTTCCTATACAAATGTATAATGTAGATTAGTTAGAAGAAAGGATTTGTCTTCGTCTATGCTCCGCTCTATACATGTCAAGCATAGAGAACTGCACATGGAAGCGAGAGACAGAAAAAGAGACGATGAGAAAATTACCTAATTTTTGTGTTTCGTCCAACACCAATAGGAACCTTCCCTTCTGCAAGCAGAGAGGCGATTTCGGATTCGGTTTGATAATAATCAGCACCCATCATCATAGTGTCCTGCAAAACCAAACATGAAGAGCATTTAGACCTTACTCGGATATAGCAAGAAAGAAGAAGCTAGTGCATTTTATTAGGTTGTGTTTGGGAAGGTAATTCATTTCAATTATGAAATCATAAAAAAGAATTTGTGAAGGACAAGGTTTGGAAAGTTATTTCCAAATGGAATCATCGTTCTCAAACATAGCATTAAGTGATGGTATTCTAGTTTCTAGAGGATGTTTGTTGAACCAATAAGAAAACAAACCTGAAACTCGACTCCGGACTCCAATCTTGAGCGAACTCCGACGATGGAGTGTTGGATGACGCAATCATGAATGAAACAACCATGGGATACTATGGAATCGACAATCTAGCAAGAAAAGAAAGTTGGTATGGCGGGAGATAGCCACAAAATAAAACAGTGAAATAGTACAGAAAGTAGACTAATTTATACCTTGCATCTGTCAACCTTTGAAGGAGGCAGAAATCTGGCAGATGTATAAAAAGGTGTCTTTGGGTCATAAAATTCAAATTTAGGAGGCTGCATTGCAAAAAAAATATCGAGTTCAACAAATGATCGACTCTATTCAATTGATAACATTATACGGGCAAAGACTTACTTTCTTCTCACTCTTATTACTAAATAAAGTGTTCGTACCATCATTCAAAACGGCCTTGTCACAAATAAGTATGCAATGCAAGAAAAACAAACCTGTTCTGTAAGTGCCAAATTAGCGTCAAAGAAAGATTTTATTGTCCCAATATCCTCCCAGTAGTCATTGAATAAATACGCCTGCAAGGAGTTAGCAACTTACGAGTTACGACAATTACATCTCAAAATCAGTATGCAGTTGATTCGGGTCTAGGATTTTCTAAAATGGTGGCCGGCCCCAGTCTTTTGGGTTTATGGCTCTGCTATTGTTGTGGTTGATGTTGTAAGATGCAATATTTATAGAAACATAAGGATTTGAGTGTAACATCCCGTTACCTGAACATTGTAATCTCCTACAGCTGATGGAATAATCTCAGACCCAAAATCATTGCTCGAGGGGTATTTCCTATTGAGAAGCTCCTTCAGTACATCGGTTCGAAAAACATAAACACCCATTGATGCAATATACGGGTTTGCCCTGGCTTCCATGTCGGAGAGCCCAAGAACCATTGTATCTACTTGCTACCATAAGAGAACGGAAACAACCATCATCATTGGGATAAATCAAAAATAATAATAATAAAAAACCTTAAAACATAAAGAGAGTATACTAACAAATGATATCATTCAATAAGAAAGGAAGTAATTTGTGTACCATTGCTTTAAGATCAGAGCCCTTTGGTTTTTCTGCAAATTGGACTATCTGCCCAGTGTGATCAATCTTCATCAACCCATAGTCTGATGCTCGGCTGTATATGAGTCAACTTTGACATTAACACCAATATGTTTAAAAATACACTGCACATGATTACTATGGAGTAGACTGTTGGAAAATAACCCACATGTGATCTCACAACGAAAAATAAGAGAGGTTGACTAACATATACTTCCTCCGTTCCATTTTACTTGCTACATTTGACTTTTTACGCAATCTAATGCGTTATTTTGTTTATTTATATGTTGAATTATACACATTTAAAAATTATAAAAAGTTAATATTATGAAAGTATGCGATTAGACAATTCAAACTAGATTCTAGTTGACTATAATTTTACTTACATATTAGCCGCAATATATAAAATAAACTTGAAAGATGAATAGTGCCCATAATCGAAATGTAGTAATTTTTCAAAACGGAGAAAGTATACTTGATGGGCTACTCCTAATACCAAGCGGTTTTAGAATGGAACCCTTGTCGGGTTTGTGTCTAGTCAAGTATCCTAACGTGTGGGTCTTGTGTACAAGCCCAAATTTATCATAGACTAATGATCACCTCTTTAGTATATTAGAAATCTTTACGAGTGTAGAATTTAAAATGAAGAATAGTACTGAATGCAAACCTGTCATCCATGGGTATACATGAAACTGTAATATCAGCATTGGTGTCAATATGCTTCTGTCAGAATAAAAAAACCATGTATTAAAAACTTTTCAATCCAACTTTCGAGCATACGCTCTATATAGGCGTAATGGTTTATGAAATGATTACCTGCACAAAATTCATGTAATCCATTCGGTAAAGATGATCACCAGATAAAATAACGATATGCTCAACATCCTTGGTCTTGGAATCCTGCACAAATCATCACAGACCTCCGTTCTAACAAGCCCGGAAATGTTCTAATCACCTATAGATGTAATTTACGAGGCTTAATCACATACATCAAATACCCAGAAAAACTGTCTCACTGCGTCAGCAGTGCCCTGGAACCACCTCTTTCCTGCTTCTCCAGGCGTTTGAGTCGCAGCAAAAACCTATGCGGATTCAAAAACCATGTCTCCTTGTATTAATCATATCAATTACTACCCGAAAAGTTTTTACTAATTAAAACTGTTTTGCAAGTTGATGAGAAGCTTCAATTTGCAACATTTCATTACCCTTATGCCATTAAGTGGCAACTGCCAAGATACAAAATTTGGGTCGGATGTATGCAACATTTCCCTCGTTTCCAATTGACCTCTAATATCTATTATTATCTATAACTTCAGATAAATAAGCATATAAATAAGAATTGTGTATGATTTTAACGAGTCATTTTACTAATAGTCCATAATAACCCTTGATAGCGAGCATCACTTTCCAAAATTATTTAGTCGTCATCATTCATATTGTACAGAAAACAAATGCCAAAATGTCAATTTCATTACAAAGTGCTACATGACAACTAAGCCCATCAATTTAGTGTGCAAGGTTCACTCCAAAGCAAGATGAGGTCAGCAACTTAATGTCATACCACAAAAATAGTAGGATGTTGTTTGAAGATGTAGACATGCATGATTGTCCTTTCTTACCTCCACAAAGCCATCCGCAAAATTAACACCATCTCCAAAATTATATGTCCGAGCAAGATGACGATTTAACGAGAACGAATTGAATTGTGTAAGGATAAAAATCTTTCGAATGCCACTGTTGATGCAATTGCTCATAGGCACATCGATGAGCCTGTAACATCCTCCGATTGGCACCTACATCACACAAGTTTTATAGGAAATGTTAACAAAAATAGAAGGCTTTAAGTATACAAAAATAGTAAAACTATTCATATGGAGACTTATGCCTTCATTTCCAACTCTTAACACCCTAAAAATGCATTCTACACCTTCAAGTTAAATTGCTAAAGTTAATATAGACTTGTTTATACTCAACATAATAAGTTAAGAAAAGTTATGCATTTCATAAAAATTCAAGGGGTGTTTGGCAAAATAGTTTATTGGGCAACTTTAGCTTATTTTGATACAATTAGAGGGTTAGGTGGTCAAACCAGCCAATGCTGGCTAATGTTTGGTAAATTAACTGGTTGAAACAATAAGTTGTTTTTGAACAAGCTGCTCATAGCAGCGGGTTCAACATCAGCTGGAAAAATCAGCTGGTCAAACCAGCTAATAAAATCAACTGGCCAAATCAACAACTATAATCAAGGAGATTAGTGAATTATGTGACAGGCACAAAAACCGACAATATCAACTCATAATTAATCCAACAAGAATAGGAATACTATTGTGCCATAATTTCACTACAACTAAAAAACAGCAAAGTTTAAGAACTTTCTACAAAACTTTACGAACATGGTAAGAAAGGTAAAGTTAAGAAATCATACTGCTGGTTTAGCTCTCCTGCTTGTAAGAGGAAATAGACGAGTTCCAGCACCACCACCTAAAACAATTGCAGCCACATTTTTGGGGTCAGCTTTTGGAGTTTCAAACAATGCTGGCTCAAATTTCTGCACAGAAAATAATCATCAAAAAGACATTCAATTTACTTTACACTTCAAGAAAATAACCAAAATTTACTTAATAAAACAAAAAATATGCCAATTTTTTATAAATCATACCAAATTCTCTTTGACACTTTGATTGAAATTAGAAGTGAGAACAGAGAAAGCAATTCCAGGCTTATTGAACTTTCTTCCCTTGCTATCTGCACTTAAATTCTTGGAAAATACAGCTCTTAGATCTTTACCCTTTAAACTTTGTTTGATTTTCTCTCCTAAAAATTGTTTCTTTCCAGCTGCTGTTATATTGGTTTTGACATTCATGGCTGTTGCACTTGACTCCATAGTTTTTCCCTATAGCTGTTTCATCAAAAACAAAAAATCAAAAAATCAAAATTTAAAAAATCAATCACCTTTTTCGGTTTATCATACTCATTTTTAAAAGTAAATGCAGAAATGAAAGATCTTTACAAAACTGACTGAAAAGTATAATCAAGTTTGATACTTTATACTATTATTAATTATTAAAATATGAAACCTTAAAGACCCAAATCATAAATTAATAATTGAATAGCAAAAATAAGAAATACCCAGATCATGAAAGGCAAAAGAAATCATACCCAAAATGGAATAAGCAAATTTAAAATGCTAAAAGAGAATCTTTTCAAGAATAGAAAGTGGGTTCAGGGTTTTGAATAATCGTTTATTGAATTAAATTAATTTGAATATGGTGATGCTTGAAATGCAAAAGATTATTAGATCTAAAAATCAAATACGTTATGGAAAATAAAAGGGTAATTCCAGATATTGTGGAAACTAGAGGTTTTTTTAGAAAAGAGGTGAAAACCTTGACACGAGAAATTCTGCTAGCACTCCAGACTAAGGTTTTTGGGTGAATTTATTAATGGAGTTTGTGTACAGAATCAAGTGGACAAGTTGCCTATTTCAGTGGGAATGTGAATGTGTGATTAGTGATTCACGAATTTCTAAGAGCCGGTCTTGTTGAGAGCCGGTCTTATTGAGAAATTATTTTTAATTGGATCGAGTTATTATATATTTTTTGAAATATTGTAAGTAGATATTAAGAATGATGTAGATTTTTAAGATATTGAAAGTAGACATTAATGATACTGTAGATAAGTATTAAAGATAATGCAAATAGGCATTAAGAATAAGATAAGTAGGCATTAATCTTCAATAATTTGGGCTTCAGATATATTTCTTAAAAAAACGGTGTGTATTTATGTTTGGTGAAAACTTTTTTAATTTGTGAAATTGTAATCAAAAAGTCTAAATCTTATGTGGGTTGTTGAGTAGATTGTCTATGCTCTTATCGGATTGTGGTGTCCATTTAATTTGCACGTTTGATTAGCATATTATGGAATGATAGAAGTACTATTTTGATCTTATTCCTTAATAGAAGTATTATTACTTTTGCTCATAATGAAATGATGTTGGTTTTTTTTCTATTCAGAGTAGGTTTAGAGGAAGAAGTGTTAAAATGAAAATCAAACTCCAAACTTTATTTATTAAAATAGTATTTGCTAAAACTGAGATAAGATATGATTCTTAAAGAAGGTCTTATTATTAGGAGTGAATCAGAATAACTTGCGAGTGTTAGGTTACTATATTGTAGTTGGGTTTGTGTAATAATGGTTTCAACCCATTTGGCAGTTCAAGTCAACAATGTTCATTGTGGCTCGTTATTTTGATATCGTATAACCTTCCTTCTTGGATGTGCATGATGAAGTATCGTGTCTTGGCCTAGTAATCCTAAACATAAGATTGACTTGTTACTGTAGCATTAATATACGAGTTGAAGTTATTGTGGGAAAATGAGATTCAGAAGTTCAATGTCTCAAAGCGGGAGAACATTATGCTTCGTGCAATATTGATGTGGACAATCAGTTACTTTCTAGTTTATTCGACGATTTTGGATGGAGTACATCTCGCCTTCACGCTTGTCCGTACTGCATCATGGATTCTAAAGTCGTATACTTAAAGCATAGTAGAAAAATATCATGATTCAAATCTCATAGGAAAATAATTTCCTGCTATTTGTTAGTCGGCAATTTTCAATTGATTGTTAGTAGGAAAATATTGTAATTCCGACAATTACCTAACATTTCTGACTAATTTTTTTTACCAATTATATTTGATCCGACTGTCAACAACAATCAAAATTCAGTTGGAATAGAGCAATACCGACTAAATTCCAACTATTTTTGACAATCAAAAGAGATGCTTTTTTGTAGCGGAAGTTGCTTTTGGTTTTGGGAATTATTTATTGCTAAAATGAATGCAAGTCAAGGTAGAGAATGTTTTTCTACTTTTAGGATTAACTATTATACTAGTATATGAATTCGTACAAGGCATGGCTTTTAGTAATATAAAATTACACATAAATACAAATTATAATATGTCCATTAAAATATAATAATCGACTTAAATTACTTATAACAACAAAACATTTGTGTTATTGTAAAAATAATTAATGGCTATATATATAGATTTCATAATAAAAATATTTAATCATATTTTCGAGGTTTTGAAAACCCGTTTGAATAAAACAATTCATAGTTCGATGATATATTTATCACGCTAGTCACATATTAATATTTTCAAATCATTTATGCTAGTTACTCTAGAAACTATAACATAATCAAAACAAGCTTAGGTCGGAAACCAACCTAACATATAAACATGATTGTCATTAACTCTATAATATTTATAAGATATTATTAGCAATTAGCATATTTGAAAAGTTTTAAAGTCCTTCTAATACTTTATTTACAAATTTTTTATTTTTTGTATCTATTTAAAAAGCTAATTGATTATAAATATTTTCAATCATTTAAGGATATTTAAAAAGTTATTTAATGTTAAATTTGCAATGTATGCAAATTACAATCAATGAAAAGCAACTATTTGTCAGCCCTTTATGAGTTTGACATATGTTATTTTCCACTAAAATTGTTATATTATTTGTACTTGGCACAAATTCGTTAGTACAAAATATATATCAAAAAGAGTTTCAATTAATGCAATTATATACTATCGTTATTAAAATTACCAAATACATAACTTTTTTAAATCAAAACATAATTATTGACCTTTTTAAAAATTATTTACGCAATACACAACTTTTTTTCATTCAATTGAATATGTTAAATTCTAAGTTAACTATATAGAATTACCATAGTAAATCATACAAATACATTACCTAATTTAGCTCCAATTTTAAACAAAAAAAATATTAGATTCTAAATTAGATAAATATTGTCATGTAATCAACTATAATTTACTTTACATAATCTTTTGATCTTATTTCCCATCTGAAACAAAGCATACATTAAGTCAAAAATTTTACTATATTTATTTCCTTAATTATTGCTATATGTTTTAATTTATCCAATTATCATTTTTAGTCATACTGTTGTAAATAAAAATTAATCAATATGACATGTAATTATTTCACATTCAAAGATACTTTTTCATTTGTCATGCCTCTTTAGAAGAGATGACACTTGAAATTTTCCAACACTATTACAAAATTGTATGATATAATATGATTATATGATGATTCATGTTATGATTGTTTTCCTATTTTTAAGGATTGATTATTCTTTTTTTAGGAAAAATTACCCAAAATAATTTGACATTTTATTGATTTTTCTACAATAATCTCGACTTTTAATTAAACGTGAATAATCTCAATTTTAGAGTCACCTATTCAAAAACATTGTTGCCCAAACGGTGATCGATTTTTGTATGTTAATTGCTAAAAAAAAAAGAAAAATCAAATCAAAAATCAAAAATATTAAAAACTAAAACTAAGAAAAGTTGATATTAAAAAATAAACTTACCCAGGAATATTTTATATAATATTGTATGATATGATATGATAGGATTAAATGATTATATGATGATTCTTATAATGATTGTTTCCTTATTTTAAAGGATTGATCATCCTTTTTTTAGGAAAAATTATTTTGAATAATCCAATATTTTTTTATTGATTTTCCTATAGTAATCTCTATTTTTGATTGACTATGAATAATTCCAATTTTAGAGTCACTTACCCAAAAATATTGTTGCCTAAATGATGATCGATTTTTGCAGGTTAGTTGCTAAAAAAAAGAAAAATAAAGTCAAATATCAAAAATATTAAAAGCTAAGAAAAGTGAATATTAAAAATAAACATATTTGATTTCTCTTATTAGTTTTTTAAAAGTTTTTAAATTTTTTATGATTTAATTTTGTACTCTATCTGTTCTTTTTTGTTCTTATCGTTTACTTTTTGCACAGTTTTTAAAGCAAATTTTAAACCTCAAGCCGAATTCAACAAGATCTTATGGATATATTTTATCTTCTAAATATATGTCAAAAACATTAATCAAATTTCTCTCTCCTTAAAGTGAAATATTCTTAATTAGAAGAACATTAGAAAACAGAGGGAATATTTACTTTATACAATTTCTAAAGCAAAATGACTTGTTATATAAGTAAAAGGTTACCTTAGTGTATTCTTATCAAGTACCTCTTATATAATAAAATTATTCATGGTTAATCAAAAGTTATAATTATTGTAGGAAAACCAGTAAAAGATTGAAATATCCTGGGTAATTTTTTTTTTTTTATCAAGTTTTTTTCTATTTCTATAAGGATTAAAAATCTCTTTGTATGGTGATCTCGATATAAAACGGTCCAGTTATAATTTTTTGTTCCAAAGGAGAGAGAAAAAATTTTAGAGTTGAGGACTTGAGGTAGATAAAATACTCTCCGTTATCTCAATATTTGTTATTAATATTATAGTAAATATTATTCATGGGCCTAATGGAGGTAGTTATACAATTGACTGATGGTGAACCACATAAATTTTTGAAAAATTTATCCTGAATAATTCAATCTATTGCTCATTACCAGTAAATAATCCACCTTTTGAAAAACTTTAAATAATCCAATATTTGTCTTCATTTTGATGCGAATGGACCCTCGAAAAAACAAATCGGCTATTCCAAGTTACGACTAAACTTTACATTCAACTGGTCATCCTCCTCCTTCTTTATAAGTTTGCTTCCATAGAGTAACACCATATTCAACCACAAAATTTTGGAGAGAGAAAAAAAAAAAACTTTCACATCTTTAGTTTAATAAAAATTTTAATAATTTTAAAGGTATGCACTTTTGTTACTCTTCTTTTCAAAGTGTTTGTAACATCCTGTCATTTTTATAATGTCATTAATTATTATTATAATAACTTTTGGAGATTTTTTAATTATATTAAATTATTTTTGAGCTAGTTTTAACAAATTTCTTTTATATATGAATTTAAATATTAATATATTTATATTAAAAATACATTTGCGGTCACTAAACTATAGAGGTTCGAATTAAAATTAAATTTTTTATTAAAAATTTGTGAGCATAAAGCTAGGCTTTTTAATTAGGTCTTGTTAGAAAATTCACCCTAATATAAGATGAGCTAGGGTTTCTAGTGAGAGCCCTCATTTCCCTCACAAACAAAGTAACCCACGTGTTCCCTCTCATCCCATCTCCTTCAATGCTTTCTGACTCCAAACCGTCGCCAAAAGAATTTCTCCCCTTCCACGCGCGACACCCTCCACCAGTACACAAGCTGCGGCAGCCTTGAACTCCACCCTCTACCCTTCACCCTCCACGGCAACAGCCGGCTGCATACGCTCCCAAACAGCAGCAGCAACCGCGTTTTGCACCTCCCACCAGCAGCTAGCGGCTACCTGCACCACCACCAAGGCCCACCTTAGTGCCTTGTTGTAACACCCCTGAATTTCCAACCCCTTAAACGAAACCAGAATTGTGAAAGAAGGGTGGAAATTCGAGTTTTACATAAAAAGAAAAGGGAACATAATTAAAATAAACGCTAAAGATTAATTAAAAAGGTGAGTGAGTGGAAATTTCGGCAGCATCTGCCTTAAAATTGTGCGTTTTTGTAGAAAAACAAAAGTTATTTAGAAGCTAATAAAGTAAAGGCACCAATGGCCTATCAAAACTATGTCACGGCGCAATGATTCGTCGCCAGCTTCTCAAATCAACATGCCAAGCATGGATCGTGGTTCCAGTGTCGACGTTTGCGTTTAAAAAGACTTAATTCCTTAAAACCATACAGAGTTATAAACTACGTAGCGGAAATACAAATATACGAGGGAGGACACA
Organism: Amaranthus tricolor; assembly: GCF_026212465.1. Classification (NCBI taxonomy): domain Eukaryota; kingdom Viridiplantae; phylum Streptophyta; class Magnoliopsida; order Caryophyllales; family Amaranthaceae; genus Amaranthus; species Amaranthus tricolor. Next base: position 9,831,895 of record NC_080050.1, on the reverse strand, counting down.
AGGCCTCATAACAAAACATATACAACCAAAATTTACCAAAGATAACAAGAGCTACAAAATCGAAAGATAGTGATATGACATAGGTTATGCTTCGCCCTTATCACTCTCCCCAAATGCAATGCAATGCAAAAGAAGCTCCAGTACCTGCTACGCCTGTCTATGATCCTCCTGCTGCTCGACATTAGACCAAAGGCCAATATGTCATTGTAATACCCCAAATTTAACTTGAAAAAAAAGATTGATAGACTACTCATATCAACAAGGTGCATCTTCTTTTCTAGGGAGCCCATTTGCTAAGAACTCCACAGTTAAGCGTGCTTGGTGGGGAGCAATCTTAGGATGGGAGCAATCTTAGGATAGGTGACCTCCTGGGAAGTGTTCCCGGGTGCGCACGAGCGAGGCTAAAGTGCGTTGGAAAGACTTGTGTTGGTTTGTGGGGCTAGTCAACAGTCTCCATGAGTAGTCACCAGCGGTTCGAGGGGCCGGGGTGTTACAAATGGTATCAGAGCAACCCTGCGACCGTGGCTGATAGTGTTCAGTGCACCTGGCGGGGAAAAGATCCTAAAGTTACGGTCCAACGAAGACGTTGTATTCTTAAGTGGGGGTGAGTGTAATACCCCAAATTTATCTTGAAAAAAAAGATTGATAGACTACTCGTATCAACAAGGTGCATCTTCTTTTCTAAGGAGCCCATTTGCTAAGAACTCCACAGTTAAGCGTGCTTGGTGGGGAGCAATCTTAGGATGGGTGACCTCCTGGGAAGTGTTCCCGGGTGCGCACGAGTGAGGTCAAAGTGCGCTGGAAAGATTTGTGTTGGTTTATGGGGCTAGTTACAGTCTCCATGAGTAGTCACCAGCGGTCCGAGGCGCCGGGGTGTTACAGTCATAGCAGGACAATCATATAAAGTCATCAACAATCAAACATAAACACAAACACATACACGTCAGTAACTAGCATCAAATATAATAAGGCCAACTACTAGATAGCATTATATCATAAAACAACATAAGATGATTTCATAAAACGCAAGCACAGATAGTAACCGTTTATCGGCCACTTATACTTCTTAATTTCATTACGTGCTTTCCAACCCGAACCATGTGTTCTTGGGTAGAATGCAGGTCTTCACGCTCCTCTTTTCAAACATAAACTCTTACAAAACACGTATAGTATCAACTCGACCAAGGAATTAATAGAATACCTAACACATGACCTTATAGAGCTTGTCTATCTTAAGGTAAGGGTGATCATAGTCCGTAATACCCTTGAGGTAACTTAACTTACGCACACTTCTCACTAGCATAAACTATTCTATCGATAAGTAGATGTTCTATCAATGAGTAAATATTCTATCAAAAAGTAAACTTTCTATCAATGTGTAAGCTTTCTATCAAAGAATAAACCTTCTATCATTAAATAATTTTCGATCAATGAATAAATTTTCTATCACTGAATAATAATCTATCAGTGGATCTTTCTCTACTTCCTGGCATAGTGACACGGCCAAGGGCGTTATCGGCCATCCGGCGCCCATGGCAAAGTACGAGCTCATGCCCCCTCCAGCTGACCCTCTCAGGTCCTACCTTCGGGAAAAACTAAGACACTAAGGTTCTAAACCAGTGAAGAGGCCACTATATTGGGGTTTACAAGGTCCGCATGGTAACACCTCGGTCAAGGGGCGGTATCGGCTGTCCGGCGCCCAGTGACCCAAGCATGCTCATACCCCCCTTATGGTGGTCCGGTCGAACCTCACCTAGGGAACTAATAAATCAACCGAACATAATCCAGTTCAGTCACGCCAGCTAATCATAATCTAATACTTTATCAGATAGGAATAACTTTCGACTAATAATGAGCGCCTTGGGATAGCAGCACGCCAAAACCCACTGAGCCACTCATCAAAATATGAAATTCACCTATAAATGAGTCATTCTAACTCCAATTAAGGCATAATCTAATTCTTAAATAAATAAGGGGGTGGTCCCCGCCTTCTACTAACACTCTCATTCTCTAAACTATTCTAAGCTCAGGGATTTCATAATCGATGACCCTTCATATATAAAGTTTTCTCACTAGCACCTCATAGTTTCGATACAATACATATTATCACAATAAACAATAATGTCTTAAGGGAAATTGCATATAAGGGTTAGTTACTGCGTGTACGTACCTGTAAGCGTCACTGCACGATCAAAAGTCACAAAATCACCCGACCAAGTCTCTACTTTCCTCTTACAAAATGGGCACCTATATAAGTTATGAGTAGAACTAATGAGTTCCCTTAACTACTTTGCCATACCAAACTAAATACCAAGTAACCGCTATCACCCATTCAACATGAGTTTCCGATTACCCTAGCACGCACACAATTCATTCAATACAAGTCAAAATCATTAACTCAACACAACATAAGTCCTTCCATCAATTTAAAGTAGAAGTATGTGTGAATCGTTTCTTTACATGAACTAATTTTGAGCATATCGGCTCGTG